>NC_136500.1:34828110-34873110 GCF_053919585.1 Euprymna scolopes
CTCTCACTTCTTTTCTCTCTCTCTCTCTCACTTCTTTTCTCTCTCTCTCTCTCACTTCTTTTCTCTCTCTCTCTCTCTCTCTGTTCTTTCTCTCTCTCTCTCTGTTCTTTCTCTCTCTCTCTCTGTTCTTTCTCTCTCTCTCTCTGTTCTTTCTCTCTCTCTCTCTGTTCTTTCTCTCTCTCTCTCTGTTCTTTCTCTCTCTCTCTCTGTTCTTTCTCTCTCTCTCTCTCTGTTCTTTCTCTCTCTTTCTCTGTTCTTTCTCTCTCTCTCTGTTCTTTCTCTCTCTCTCTGTTCTTTCTCTCTCTCTCTGTTCTTTCTCTCTCTCTCTGTTCTTTCTCTCTCTCTCTGTTCTTTCTCTCTCTCTCTGTTCTTTCTCTCTCTCTCTCTCTGTTCTTTCTCTCTCTCTCTCTCTTTGTTCTTTCTCTCTCTCTCTCTTTGTTCTTTCTCTCTCTCTCTCTCTCTGTTCTTTCCTCTCTCTCTCTCTCTGTTCTTTCTCTCTCTCTCTCTCTCTGTTCTTTCTCTCTCTCTCTCTCTGTTCTTTCTCTCTCTCTCTCTCTCTGTTCTTTTCTCTCTCTCTCTCTCTCTGTTCTTTCTCTCTCTCTCTCTCTCTCTGTTCTTTCTCTCTCTCTCTCTCTCTCTGTTCTTTCTCTCTCTCTCTCTCTCTCTGTTCTTTCTCTCTCTCTCTCTGTTCTTTCTCTCTCTCTCTCTCTCTGTTCTTTCTCTCTCTCTCTCTCTTCTCTGTTCTTTCTCTCTCTCTCTCTGTTCTTTCTCTCTCTCTCTGTTCTTTCTCTCTCTCTCTGTTCTTTCTCTCTCTCTGTTCTTTCTCTCTCTCTGTTCTTTTTCTCTCTCTGTTCTTTTTCTCTCTCTGTTCTTTTTCTCTCTCTGTTCTTTTTCTCTCTCTGTTCTTTTTCTCTCTCTTTTCTTTTTCTCTCTCTTTTCTTTTTCTCTCTCTTTTCTTTTTCTCTCTCTTTTCTTTTTCTCTCTCTTTTCTTTTTCTCTCTCTTTTCTTTTTCTCTCTCTTTTCTTTTTCTCTCTTTTCTTTATCTCTCTCTTTCTCTATCTCTCTCTATCTCTCTCTTACTTTCTCTCTCTCTCTCTCTCTTTATTTCTCTTTCTCTCTTACTCTCTCACTTTCTGTTCTCTCTCTCTCTGTTCTCTCTCTCTGTTATCTCTCTCTCTGTTATTTCTCTCTCCTTTCTCTCTCTCTCTCCTTTCTTTCTCCTCTTTCTCTCTTTTCTTTCTCTTCTTTCTCTTCTTTCTCTCTTTTCTTTCTCTTCTTTCTCTTCTTTCTCTCTTTTCTTTCTCTTCTTTCTCTCTTTTCTTTCTCTTCTTTCTCTCTTTTCTTTCTCTTCTTTCTCTCTTTTCTTTCTCTTCTTTCTCTCTTTTCTTTCTCTTCTTTCTCTCTTTTCTTTCTCTTCTTTCTCTCTTTTCCCTCTTCTTTCTCTCTTTTCCCTCTTCTTTCTCTCTTTTCCCTCTCTTCTTTCTCTCTTTTCTCTCTCTTCTTTCTCTCTTTTCTCTCTCTTCTTTCTCTCTTTTCTCTCTCTTCTTTCTCTCTTTTCTCTCTCTTCTTTCTCTCTTTTCTCTCTTTTCTCTCTCTTCTTTCTCTCTTTTCTCTCTCTTCTTTCTCTCTTTTCTCTCTCTCTTTTCTCTCTCTTCTTTCTCTCTTTTCTCTCTCTTCTTTCTCTCTTTTCTCTCTCTTCTTTCCTCTCTTTTCTCTCTTTTCTCTCTCTCACCTTTTCACTCTCTCTCTCTGTCTCTCTCTCTTTCTCTTTCTTAAACAGGGGGGAAAAAGTGCTCAGTAAGTTGATAGAGCTACATTCTTTTTATTATTTCAACCTATGGAGTATTTGCTTAGATCATTACGAGATTGTTTCTATAGATGGGATAAACAAATTATCAAGCTTATGTCATCAGACAATTTAAGCCAAAATAAATTGTAAGATAAAGATTTTTGATTACATATGGATATTAGAAACCAAGAGTTGGAGTAATGGAAAGAGAGAGAAGGGATGGGGGTGGAGAGAAAAAGTATATTTAAATTTAGAAATTAGAATTAAAAAAAAAAAAGAGAGAGAAGGAAAGAAAGTTGACTGAGAATGTCAAGAAGTTGTTTGTTAAAAGGGATAAAATACTCCCGTCTTTGGTTTTCATACATAAAGTAAATTTAACAGTGTATAAAGATTATTTAATACTGGAGATATTCATGATCATACCCTATTTTCACAAGAAGGGAGATATAACATGTGAGAAATATTTGGAATCAAGTCTCCCCTTACTGTTATTTCAGATCATTTGAAACCATAGCAAGTTTTAGTCTCCTTTCCATCAAGGCCAGAGATTTTGAGGAAATATATATATATATATATATATATATATATATATATATATATATATATATATATATATAATATGTATGTATATGTCACTTTCCAATCTGCCTACTACTTTCCAGCCTTTATTTTTCGAATATTTCATAAATGTATCGTTTGATAATTTTTTCATCCTATTTACTGGGTTGTTCATTTTCAGATCAATACTTTTTTTTATTCATTGTCAGCCTATTCAGATACAACTGTTTGTATACTTGTATAAATCCATCACTGATTGCCTAAAACAGCTGTTCAAACAGGTTGGGGTCATATTGGCCAGAAGATATGTGATGCACACCTGCTGGCAAAAATGGTTCAATTGGACCAAAACAAACTTGTACTTCCTTCCCCCTCTCTACCTTTTCAGTTGTACTAGTGTGAAATTTGTATATTTCACAAGAGTGTGTGTGTGTGTGTGTGTGTGTGTGTGTGTATATCCTCAAAACCTCTAGCCTTGGAGGGGAGGCTAAAATCTGCTATGGTTTCAAATGATTTGAAATAACAGCAAAGGGAGACTTGATTCCAAAATAATAGAAATAGGTTATATATATGAGAGAGAGAAATAAGTTATGTAGGTTAAAATGCTTTCTAGTTTTATGCTAAAACTAAAACATGAAAAACAGAACTTTTGCTTTTATATTTTAACATCATAATGTTTCGCCCAAGTCAGGAATTTTAAATTGAAAAATGAAACTAAGAACAAAATGCAAAACAAAAAAGTGCTTCGTTTATAAAAACAGAAAATTGCCATCAGTAGCAATCCCATTTTAGATGCTGGCATGTGTTGGGCGGTTTTTGGAAATTGCCTTCCAAACTAATTTTATTTCTGATTAGGTTTTTATTAATCTCTTTTTCCCCCGAAATCATCCTTATCACTTTCTGTATCCCCCGCCCCATCTTTTGGCTTTCTTTTCTCAAATGACCTTACTACCTCTGTAGTAATGTCATGGAACTATTTTCATATGCACAATAATTGTAATCCCTTGGCATAGGAATAGGAAAACTGGTCTTGGATGCTTGGACATGGGTTAAACAACAGTTGTGTTTCCTCTTATACATATATTAGCAGGCTGCCCGGCGTTGCCTGGGGCATTTACTTTTATTTTTGACCCCCTTATATGATGTCACACATGATGCCATCTACTACATGTGATGCCATCTACCACATGTAATCATAACACATATATATGCTATGACATCATTGTAAACAAGCAGAAATATGGGTTTATTATGATAGATGTTAAATAAATCTTTCACAATCATAACGATATCTTTGTTATAATTTACCATGCCTCAACAAAACAACATCATTACACCTCAATGATTCAATATTTCCTAATCCATGAACTTTTATCTATTCTTTCAATGAAACAATATCAATAAAGTCTCTTGCTCTGCATACAACTCTCTATACTATTCAGATTAAATGTTACTCTGATGTATAATATATATAAGAATGTCTTAAGACTCTCATTAGACATCCATTGTATCATTCTAATATTTCTTTTCATGCCATGTCGATAATGGTTCAAAAGTGGAAATAATTAACAAAATTCTGATAGAAATCCACCATATAAGTGCCATAAAAATTTCAATTAAACTTATTGGGTGGATTTCTATCAGTATTTTTTTTATTTTTCTGACTTTTGAACGATTATCAATGCTCTGAAGACAGCATGCTTTCATCAGCCATCTTGATTGCCTTGCCCATTTCACTTACCTATTCGATACTACTTGTCTTTCGAACTGAATAAATGCTTAAAACTCCATTAAAATACACAAAACTTATCCGGGTATGTAGAAGAGTAATTTATCTTGGCTGTAGTAACATTTATATATTTCGACTGCAAATTCTCAGTCTGTTTAATAGTATGCTTGTTCCTTTGTATGTACTTTATCACCTTTCATGCTGATTTAAAAAATAAGATTGTCTGATCACCAAAGGGGGGAAAAAAAAAAACAATTAATATTTGGTGGTGCTAGCTGCTCAAATTTACATTTTACCCAAATTAAACTGTATTGTTCCAAAATTAAATTTATCAAATAGAATTGTCATCACCTGAAATTTAAACAGTTTTCAAAAAAAAGTTTTTTTTTCTTTTTAATGAATCTAACTGTTACAATTTTTCAATAAGTAAAGAAATATAAACATTTTTTATTTATAAAATTTTTAAACTGACATTGGCACTTATATATTCATGTATCATTTGGATTATTTGGGCTTTTATTCTTATTTTAGTTATTTTTACATTTTGGCTGACATAACCTTTAACCTTCAGGTATATTTTTTCAAATTTAGAATCTTTGTCAAATGCGAGTTCCTGAATTTTACATTTTAAAATTTCCAAGCTCGACAAGATGCATCAGAAGGTCAGATTACAACAATAAAAACATGAAAATAATAACTAAAATGATTATAGTTGTTTGAATGATCCAAATAATATAAAAGAAAAACAAAATGTTGTTCATGAGGTTGTGTTCCATAGTAGTGACTAAAATTATGGCTGGCTATGATAGGATTCAAACCCATGACCATGGAGCCTGAAGAATTAGCCATTGTGTCCAAAAGAGTCTGCTGGAAATTGTGGTAATTTATGGCTTATAAATTAATGTAATCATATTTTTGTTATATTTTTAGCGATAACGTTATTATAGATATTAACTAACTTCAGCCTTGGAGAGTTGCCTTCCATTACAAACATTAGTTTCTTTTTCTACATATGCCTTATCAACCCATATTCAGGGATGTGTGCGAAAATAAATATATATATATATATATATATATATGGTGCCGGCAAAAAGAAAGTTCACACTTGTAATTTTTTCCAAAACTGCAAATTTAAGCTAAATTTAATGTAACTGTTTAAATATTTCAATTAAAAGTCAAATATTAACAGGTAAAATTATAGAAGAATAAAAGGCCAATCAAATAAAGTATAGTTTGTTTAAACAGTTACATTTGTGTTATATATATATATATATATATATATATTAATCTCTTGTATAAAAAAAATTCTGAAACAAAAACAATTTAAGGCTGATAATGTTGGAGTACAAGAGTTCTCCTGCTATATATTCTACAAGTTACCATTCAACGTCTTTTTAATTTTATCACATTGTTTTTCATCAAAAATAAAGTTTCTAAAATGTTTCATAATTATTATAAAAGTCAAAACTTAAGTAAATAGGGACTTACCAGGGTAAAGTTAGACTAAAGGTCAGTTTCAAGGTGAGGAAAATCTTGCTCCTCAAAATTGGGGCAATTTTGTTTTGTGCCCCTGTCTAGAAGAGGATTTCTCTTAATTGACCGAGCACAAAGCAGATACTATACTTTGAATAATTTATTTGTTATAAGGTAAAAAATATATATTGTAGCAAATGAGGCACAAGGACTTGAAAATTGACCATCCTACTCTTGACTAGAATTATTTCAGTCATCACAAGTAGGTCAATCTCTAATTGAGAGGGAGGATGAAGATTGGGTTTTTTTTGGGGGGGGGGATAGTGACATGGCAAGATAAGTATAATTTGGAAGTTAGGGGGCAAAAAATAAGTGGGGAGTTGTCATCTTTGAGGCATCTACCTATAAGAAACGGAGGCTCATTCACTCAATTAGTTAAAAGGCTAACTTAGTCAAAGTACTGGGGTTCAACAGGACTAAAAACCGTGTGCACTGTGCTCGATCAGGGAAGTATACTCATATTTGACTCCTAGCTTTAAGAAAGTTGTCGACCAGAACTAAAGAGACTTCCCTTTACCAGTAGTTCAGTGCTAAGATGTGTGCACTGACTGGCACAAGTTTTATATATGTCACTCTTGTAGATGGTTGACCTGATAAGCTGAAGGAGTCCATCATAATGAGAGGGGTGATTCCATGCCGGTGTGTTATACCAGATATTTCTGTACCTCCCTTCCATGTGGTTAGATAAAAAGAATAAGTTTCTTCTTAGAAGAAGTTTTCATACCTCTTCCCCCCAAAATTGAAGATGGGTTTCTCTCGTAATCTATAGAAAGAGTACAAATTAAAAACAGAGGAGCACACCAATTTGCTTTTATTTATTTATTTTCTTTTAAGCGTGTGTATCATTTGTTGAGTGAAGAATGAGTGAAATATAGGCATAGCATTTCAATTTGGGGGGGGGGGGTCTTCTAAAAAATTGAATACAATTCAACAGTCACTTATCCAGACAGTAAGTCACAGAGAGATGCATGCTAGGGAAATAATAAGTTCAAATTTAATAAGAACCACTAATAGCCATTGCTAATGATACATTACCTGAAAGTACTTCGTTTTAACTTCTCAGCTTAACATTCATGGGGAACATGAGTTTTGAACAGATATATTGAGGGCATTGCTAAGGAGGTGGGCTCTCTCTACCATGCTAGAAAGTTACTTATGTCTGAGAGTATCCTGTACCTCTACAAGGCCACCATTCGCCCATTTATGGAATATTGTTGCCACATTTCGGCTGGTGCATCTGCTATTAGTCTCTCCCTCTTAGACGGAGTTCAAAATTCACCAACCTAATAGGTCCCGCACTATCAGCTAGGCTTCAGCCACTGTCTCATCAACAACATGTTGCATCCCTCTGCTTGTTTTACAAGTATTTTAATAGTGGATGCTTCAACGAACTACAAGCCCTTGTGCCCCCTCAATGCAAGTGCACTCGACAACCCGACAAGCAGCAAAGTTCCACCCCTACACAATAGAAATCTCTAGATGTAAGAAAGATTTCTACTCTAATAGTTTCTTTCCTAGGATTGCTGGACTTTGGAATTCTCTTTTGGGTCCCTGCTTCCCTGACTGTACTGACATGCAAAAGTTTAAGTGTAATGTAAACAGACATCTTGCTGCTCAACTCCCTACATAGTACCCCTACAAATTATGGCCCAGATAATACCACCCCCCTCTATCAAAGTGTCACTGTGCCTTGTTGGGGTGAAAATGCAATTAAAAAAATACATAAATATAGAAAGAAAATAAGATAAAGGATAAAACAGTAAAAAATACAAGAGAGGTTAAACACGCAAAAAAAAAAAAAAAAAATAAGGCAGCATATTCATATTAAAAACTGGAATCCATAAACGAGAAAAGATTATTTATTACTTAAGTGACTGAATTGTTCCATTGACAGCAGTGCAAAGTAAGAAGAATGCAAAAAGAGGGCTTTTTTAATCTTTTTGTTGTTGTTTGCTTTTAGATTATCAAAGAATTGATATTAAAATTTAAAATATCATTTAAAATTGTCGATAATTGTATTGAATTTAAAGCCGTTTTCCACAACTGAAATGAAAAATAGCTACATTAAAAGGTATAGCTTCTTCAAACATGAATCAACATTTTAACTGGTGCTACCAGATCAGGCTGCCCTGTGGCTTCCTGAGACGAAATGCACCTACATTGACGTTTTTTTGTTTTCTGATCTTTTTTGTAAAACTTAATTATGTTCTGCAAAACCAAAAACAAAAACAACAGCCTATTCCCCCCCCCCTTTTTATTTTATTTTTTCCTACCTTACTCCCGGTCCTGGATATGACCTTAAACTACATCCGATGGTGAGGTCCAGCTTACGGGCTTGGGGAGTGTGGAGCCACCTCTTAATTGCCATTGCTCCCAGGTCCACCCTGACCCGGAGTGGTAGTACCTGTTAGGGTCCCAACTATGGGTTAAATAGAAACAGATTTTAAAAAGGAAAAGAAACAACAAAAAAAGAAAGAAAAAGAAAACAAATATATTCTATTAAATTATCTATTTATTTATTTATTTTTTTGCCCTGTCGGTAGGGCATGAGAACAAACCGACTGTCCCCCTGCAGAGGGTAAAAATCCCTCAATGGGGCAACCAGTTAGCCGTGGGTTGCTACCCGTAAAGTCTTAGGACGTGATCCTGGTGATTGAGCGAACCTAAACCAGGATACATAGAAGTTTAGGCACCGCAACACATTACTTTGGCCCTTACTTCGATTAGACGGGCGGTCGGAGAGGCCCGATCCGACCAATCGGCCAGTCACGCCAAGCCCCACCATATATTGCCCATTCCAAAAACCCACTACTAATACAACACATCCCCCCTCTCCCACAAATAACCCTACTCCCTAATATATGATGGAAAGCGGTGGCTGAGGGTCAATCGATTAGGTGTGAATATCGATGACGAGGCTGTAAACCCCTCAGGATTGCTACAGATCCCATAGCAATATCAAGAGAGAACAGATAATCATTATGATATCACCAAAGTCGGTTATATTATCATTGTATCCCTGTAGAGGCTGGGCGAATGGGTTTCCCCCCAGGCTCTTCCCAAATAGGACTCCGAGGTGGGTGGGGAACAAAGATGACGAAAAAAGAAAACAAAATATATGGCTTATTCCTCCCAAAAACCACCCAACCACCCAAAAAGAACCCACTCTGATGTCTCTGACATCAGTAGCTCTGACGAAGAGACGATAAAACCAAGGAACTCAACATTCGTAGTAATAGAATCAATGGAGGAAACTCCTTTGAGCAAACTATCACCTTTTAAAATTGAAAAAAATCTTAAAACTCTAAAACCAAAGTCTATTAAAAAACAATTTAACGGCAGCCTACTAATAGAAACCCATAACGAAGAACAAACTAAAGAAATATTGAAACTAAAATTATTTGAAAACATCAAAGTCAAATGCTACAGACATCCAACCCTAAATACCTGCAAAGGAGTAGTGAAAAGCCACGAACTTGCACTTTGCCCCTTGGAGGAAATCCGGACAAACTTACAGAAACAGAATGTGTTAGATGTTCGCAGAGTTCAAATTAAAAAAAACGGTGAGAAAATCGATACCAATACATATATACTAACTTTCGATTCCCTCACCATACCCAAAGAAGTGAAAGTCGGATATATGAAAATAAATGTAGAAATTTATATTCCAAACCCCCTCCAATGCTTCAAGTGCCAGAAGTTTGGACACCATCAAGATCGGTGCACACGATTACCAGTGTGTGGAAGATGTGGAGAAAGCGGCCCACACATTGACTGCAGAAAAGATTTCAAGTGTGCCAACTGCCTGGGAAACCATGGCGCTGGCTCTAGATATTGCGAAATATGGAAAAGAGAAAAAGAAGTGACCAAACTAAAACATATAAAGAATATATCCTACCCAGAGGCCAGGAAAATCATCGAAACTAAAACATATGCAGATGCAACAAAAAAAACTAATCCAATCAACAATCAAAATGGTCATATACATGTAACGGATACAACTGACAAGAAAATTGATGTCCTAAGCAAACTAATAAAGGAAATGAAAGAACTATTAGAAGAAATGAGGAAAATGAATAGTGCAATGTCTGCAACCAATCCAAGGATAATATTAAGTAAAGACACTACTGAACCACAAAAAGAAACAAAACCACAAACCATTTCTACAAAAACAACCGAACAACCATCAAACACATCACAAGCCAGAAAAGAATCAAAAATCCCCCCAGACAAAAAAAAACAAACAAACAAAAACAGGAAAAGAAAGATCCCGATCTATATCTCGAACAGGGACTCCGACAGAAAATAGATTTGAGGGATTGGAGACGATGGAAGTTGAACACAATTCCAAATGATGAACAAAATATTACAATGGAATATCAGAGGGATAAAAGCAAACCAAAATGAACTCACATTATTAATAACAAATATGAGCCCAGCACTTGTCTGTCTACAGGAGACCTTTCTGAAAGAAAATAATACCATCAACATAAAACACTACACATCTTACAACTACATAAATAAAGATACGGACAGAGCTTCTGGAGGCACATCAATACTTGTGAAGAATGAAGTCCCTCAAAGACAAATAAATATAAACACAAACTTGCAAGCAATTGCAGTTTCAGTGACTCTACATAGAACTATAACACTTTGCTCAATATACATCCCTCCAAAAGATACAATCAACAAAACTGAGATAACTCAATTAATAAAACAACTCCCTAAACCCTTTTTTCTACTAGGAGATCTCAACAGTCACAATGTAATATGGGAAAGTAAAGAAACAAATAAAAAAGGAAAAGAAATAGAAAACATAATAAATAAAAATAATCTATGCCTCCTTAATAATCAAAACTACACCTATATGTACCCAGCAACAGGTACTTTCACCGCCATTGACCTTACCTTATGTGATCCTTCCATATATATGGACTATGACTGGAAAGTACACAATGACACCTGTGGGAGTGATCATTTCCCAATCATCCTGGAAAGTCTAAGTACTAGCACTGAACAAAAAACACCCAAATGGAACCTACATAAAGCAGATTGGGAAGACTTCCAGGAACAGTGCAAAAACCAATTAATTATCGAAAAGAATGATGAAGATGACCATTTGAACTACTTCATTAAAACACTCACAAACATAGCAAATAATACCATACCGAAAACAACCAAAACCAGCAATCACAACAAACCTTGGTTCACAAAAGAATGCAGAAAAGCCATCAGAGCTCGACGAGCTGCCTTGAGAAAATTCGAAAAGTATCCAACAAGCGAAAATCTGGATTTCTTCAAAAACAACAGAGCAAAAGCCAGACGAATCATAAAGGAATCCAAAAGAACAACCTGGAGAAATTATATATCCAAAATTAATGTGAATACCAAGGCGAAAACAGTTTGGAACATGATGAGGAAAATAGAAGGAAAGTGTAGTAGTACACCAATATCCCACATCTCTAAAGGCAACAAAATATACACCGATCAAAAAGACATTTCCAATAACCTGGCAGATAATTTATCAAAAATTTCATCATGTGACAGACAAACAGAGAAATTCAAAAAGATTAGAGAAAAGGAAGAGAAAAAGAAAATTCTATTTAAATCACAAAATACTGAAAAATACAACCAACCTCTTACCTTGCCTGAATTAAAAGAATCGCTAACCAAATCCCATGACACAGCTACAGGGCCCGATGAAATTCCATATGAAATCCTCAAAAAACTTCCAGAAGCCTCAATGAAATACCTACTTGAAATTTTCAATATTATATGGTCCAGTGGAAACGTACCCGAGACCTGGAAAGAGGCCACAATAATACCAATCCCCAAATCTGAAAACTCAAACATCCAATCCCAATCAAGTAACGTCTCAGATCCATTGAATTTCAGGCCAATAGCTCTAACAAGCTGCATTTGTAAGACCATGGAAAGGATTATAAACAAAAGACTAATCTGGTTCCTGGAAACAGAGAATCTTATTACAGAATTTCAAACAGGATTCAGGAAAAACCGAAGTTCAATAGACCACATAGTCAGACTTGAAACCTTCATCAGAGAAGCCTTTGTAAGGAAGGAACATTTAAGAGCAGTGTTTTTTGACATGGAAAAAGCCTACGATACTGTGTGGAAGTACGGTGTTACAAGGGATCTGAAGGCGCTTGGACTAAAAGGCAGAATGCCAATTTTTATTGAAAATTTAAAAAAAAATAGACGGTTCAGAATAAAGGTTGGCACAGCTCTCTCGGACTTGAAAGAACAAGAGAATGGAGTACCTCAAGGGAGTATACTGTCAGTGACCCTGTTCAGTATCCGAATTAACAACATTGTAAAAAACCTTAACCCTGGGGTAGATTGCTCCCTATATGTGGATGACTTCCTAATATGCTGTAGATCTAGATATATATCTATAATAGAAAGGAAGCTTCAATTGTGCTTAAACAAAGTAATGAGATGGACGGAAGAGAATGGATTTAGATTCTCCAAAAGAAAAACGAAATGCATGCATTTCTGCAAACTAAAGAACATGCATAATGATCCTGTCCTAACCATGGAAGGAATGCCCATACCCGTTACTGACCAGTACAAATTCTTAGGGATTTTATTTGACAAAAAGTTAACATTCATCCCACACATAAACTATCTGAAAAAAAATGTAACAAAGCTGTAAATCTTTTGAGAGTGGTAGCACATACCGATTGGGGTGCAGACAGGGAAACACTCCTTAAACTTTACAGAGCACTAGTCCGCTCAAAGCTAGATTACGGTTGTTTCATATATGGATCAACCCGAACATCATATATAAAAAGCCTAGACCCTATTCACCATACTGGCCTAAGATTGGCACTAGGAGCATACAGAACTTCCCCCGTGAACAGTCTATACACGGAAGCACACGAACCCCCACTAGATCTAAGGCGAGAAAAGTTAGCCCTTCAATATTTACTGAAACTGAAGTCTTGCCCAAACAACCCTGCATACCAATGTACCTTCTATCCTAAATATGAAGAACTCTTTAACATGAGAAGAAAAACTATCAAAACGTTCGGGCTCCGAATGAAGGAAAGCATTGAAGAATCGAAAATTCCAATCTCCAGCATTCACAACTTCATACTGCCTAAAACACCCCCATGGACCATGAAACAAGTTGAAATAAAACTCAACCTAAACAAAAAGTCCAAATCTACCACAAACCCTATTGAATACCACGACGAACTTCAACATTTAAAATTACAATATTCAGACTACACCTTTATCTACACAGACGGGTCTAAAAGCAACAATCACACTGGATGTGCAGCAACGTACCATAAAACCACAATGAAGAGAAATCTTCAAAATGAAGCATCTATATTCACTGCAGAGACTATAGCTATCGATCAAGCACTCAACATAATTTCAGAGGAAACCACCAAAAACTTCATCATTCTCACAGATTCTCTATCAGTCCTATTATCTATACAAAATCAAAAACAAGAAAATCCACTAACAACAAAATTGATAGAAAAAATCAATATCCTTTCAACTACTAAAAACATTATTCTTGTCTGGATCCCCAGCCATGTGGGGATCAAAGGCAATGACAGGGCAGATACAGCTGCAAAAAGATCTTCTCACCTTCCAACTGACAATTTTAAGATTCCACATACTGATCTTGGACCCCAGATAAAAGCATACATACAGGAAAAATGGCAACTGCGGTGGAGTCAGCAAGAGGGCAACAAATTATACTCAATCAAACCTGAACTTAAGGAACGATGTCCGGACATCAAGAGATCACGCCGAGAAGATGTGATACTGACTCGGCTGCGCATAGGGCACACCAACTTTACTCATTCTTATATACTAAATGGAGAATCGGCGCCAGAGTGCATCCTATGCCAGGAGACACTCACAGTAAAACATATCCTAGTTGGGTGTGATGACCTTGCCCCAACTAGAAAATTATATTATACAGAAAGCAATATGGAAGACCTTTTTGAAAAGGTCAACTCAGCAAATATTCTAGCATACCTAAGGAAAGTAAATTTATATAAGAAAATTTAAGGAAATTTAAAGTCACCCAAATATACACATCCATGTATAAATACAACATTTAATTTCTTAGTTCAATTTTATAAAAAAAGGGAGGAAAGGCTGAAAAAGTCATTCCCCCCCTCCCAATAAAAAAAGTTAAAAAAAAAAAAAAAGGACTCCGGCATTAAATGACCACATAGGTTGATATGCCGTAAAACCAATCAATCAATCAACATTTTAAGACACATTAGTGTGAAAAACCATTAAAGAAAGGAGTACTTATCACTTTATATAGAGTATAATCACGTTGACAAGCCGGTTCCTGTCAGATCACCAAAGTTAAGCAATGTTGAGAGCCTGGTCAGTACTAAAATATATGACTATTTAGGAATTCCAGGTGCTGCGTGTTCTCCGCTTATCTCTGCATTGTTTCCAGTCAGTCTTAGGCCTCTCCTTGCCACTGGACCCAAGCAGTGCTGATTCAGGAGAAGTGGAGTTGGAAATAACGCAATTACATATGCAGTTGCCTTTTCAGGGGGGGGGGCCATTGTCTCTTGAAATTGAACGGAGGCATCGACTTATCACTTTAGTGGTTAACTTGTCTCGATGATAGCATGCATAGAAATGGCACTGGGTTAACCAGGTTGACAAGAAAGTTCTTGCTGTTTTAAAATTTTAAATTCAGGTGAACATATCTCGGCTCAAACAAAAATTTATTGATCGAAATATGCACCATCAAAATCAACACACTTTTGCCAACGCAAAACAAGTGTATTTATGCCAGTAACGTAAAAATTTTGCATTCTGGTGGCAATGAAGTTGCTGAATCTATTTCATCCACCGTAATGGTTTCACCTGCATTCAAAAAACTGTAATTGATGAAACCGGTTGCAGACCACCAAACAGTCAGCATGACCTTCTTTTGGTGCAACTCTGGCTTCAGAAACTGTTGTGGAGCTCCGTTGGTGTCTAACCACTGAGCTGAGCGTCACTGGTTGTCATAAAGAACTCACTTTTCATTGCAAGTCACAACCCAGTCGAGAAATGGTCATTCTTGTTGCGTAAAGGTTGGAAATCGTCGTAGCCATTACATTTAATTCAGAAGCAAGTTCTCAAACAGTTGTGCATGGATTGGTTTCAACTAAGACTCATAATTGATCGTTGTCAACATCTGATGGCCGACCAGTATGCTCATCATCAAGACTCTCGTCACCACCACAAAATTTCTTAAACCACCATTATGCTGTGCGTTCAGTAGTGGTTCCTGTACCAAACGCATTGTTGATATTGCGAGCTGTTTCAGCAGCTCTTCAGCCTAGCTTGAATTGAAATAAGAAAATTGTGTAAATTTGCTTTTTTTTCCATCTTGTATTCAACGTTCTGAAAAGAAGACATAATTGTTTTAAAACGATTGTAATTCAAACGATTAGATAGAATAAAAAAACGCTCTTTAAAATGATATATAAAGTAAAGGTATTATAACGATAACTTACTTGAAAATACATCATTTGAAATGAAAATTTAAAATTCCACAAGAACTTTCTTCTTAACCAAATAGGATGAAAATAGGTGCTAAATTAAAAAGAATGTGAAATGGTGGGCAATCAAGTTTGTTTTAACCATGAGATTCTTAAAGACCTGATACCTATTTTTATAAAAACGAAAATATTCTGTCTATAAATCTTGTGTTTGATTGATTTCTTTTGTTTGAATATTTATTCACAGTAAGACAATATTTATAAACAATAAACATGAAAATGATCATTGTTAATTAAACACGAGGCCAGAATCGTAGGGTGGATGGTGCATTTTATCTGGTTACTTTGTCTAACTTAAAATTATTTTCAGTCACCACAATACCACATTCACTCTATAGGATGATCCTATTCAAAAATCCCCCAAACGTTTTGAAAATGTCTCCAAATAACATGCATGATAATGAAACCAAGTAAAATGAGAGAGGTGGCAGGTTAGTAAGGTCCTACCAACCCTTACTAAATGTACAGCTTCCAGTGTTTTCCGGATTATTTAAAAAAAAAAAAAAAAAAAAAAAAAACTTAGCAAGTTGATCTCTAAGTGGGAATGGGAAAGGAGTTTAAACGAAAGCTATGAATGGAATAGGTAAAAAAATGGTGTTCTTAAAGATGTATTTGTGGAGTGTAGGTGGATGGTGGGGGCATTTTAATTGAGCTATTCTTTATTGATATTTGTCTCCTCTGAAGCATTTAATTTTATTTTACTCCTTATTAACTGTTAAGTTAAGGTTGGATATAGCTGTGTACTCTCGTTCAATTAAGATACCCAAGCAAGCAAACATTTTGATAAGCTGGGGTGACTCTGAGCCATTAAAAAAAAAATCAACATAATATGATCTCTGCATTTTAAACATAATTTCTATTTCATAATTTTACATGCACATTATGGTGCAGCAATAAATATTTACTGCGGAGTTATTTATGCATTATTACTTTTTTTTTTTTTTTAATGGCTCAAAAGCACTCTAGGTAGCCAGAGTCACGCCAGCTTACAATAGTGATACAAACATTTCTTTGGCAAATGGTGGACTCTGACGTCCGCAACAAAAATGTAAGCTTTAAAATGTTGGAAAATATGTTTAATAGCAAAGTAGGATGAGTTAATAATAATAATAATAAAATACAAGACCTGACAAATAATTGCCATGTTTGGTGATTTGCTTGTGAATTATATATAATTGTCTTGTTAAGCAGACCATAAAATTTATATAGGATGTAACGGTCACATCGAAATTTAAAATTGCAAATAGGTCACCAACCCAGAATTATACAAAAACTGACTTTGTTCATTGCAAATATTCCCAGTAATATAATTATTTGATTATTCTTTTACTTAACATAAAGAAATCACTTCATTAATTTTAGGTCAAAGTTCAGAATAGTTAACAGCTGAGAAACAAAAAGTGATAAACAACAAATTTTCTACTGACTTGTATAATTCTAACTTGTGGAAACTGTCTTTTATTATTATCATCATCTTTATCATCAATATCAACAACATCAAATTTGATTTGAACGAAAAATGTTTTATCAGCACACAAAGAAAAAATGATCTTCATTAACTTCATGCTGAGGAGATAGTTAAAAAAAAAACCCTAGCAATAACCTTAAGTGCGAATAGCAAGCCTTCTCCCAAATCTGTTATACCCACATGTAATCCTTTAAGTTTATTGAAGTCAAGCTATTATCTTGATAGCTATTGCTGTTTTTATGTGTCTATAACACACCTTTAATTTGAAATTAAAAAAAAAAATCTTATAAATACAGTAAAAGTATAAGGTCTGTAGAAAATTTAATTCTGTGTTTGTTATAAATTATTTGTTTTGTGTATAAGTTTTCAACTGTTAACTATTCTGTACTTTAACGTAATTTTGATTTACTTGTGAGAAAAAATTTTGAAAACAAACTTTAAAAAGTAAAAATTTGTACAATGTCTCCCTGTAAGTAAATATATATATATATATATATATATTTTTTTTTTATAACTTTGTTAATACTTAAGCATTTTAAAGTGTACATCATATATTTTTATAGCATCATTGAACTTCACAAATAAATTCGAGCTGGCATTGCTCTAGTGCTATTCGACTTGTGCGCCGTTCACTTCCTGAAAGATTAGCCAACTACACTGAGCTCCACTAAGAACACACATAGATGTAATGTTTTAATAAAAATATCTTATATTGTAAAAAACTGTTAGTTTTTATATTGCACTTGCATATTTCTTCCATATTACTGTTGAAATGAAATTATATAGTCTGCCATAAGTAACTATATATATAATATATATATAATGTTTTGAAAAAAGAGAAACCGAATGAATTTATGAAATGATCAACGTTTCGTCCCTATTGCAGAGAACATCTTCAAAACGATAATAGACCATACGAAAATGAAAAGGAAACAGTGTTAGGATCCTACCCATATCGGGAAGGAAACTATGTGTGTGTATGGGTAGGATTCTAACACTGTTTCGTTTTCATTTTCATATGGTCTATGATCGTTTTCTTTTTTTTGCATTTTTCCTTTTAATATCCTGAAGATGTCCTCTGCAATAGGGACGAAACGTTGATCATTTCATAAATTAATTTGGTTTTTCTTTTTTCAAAACAATATAACGTCTACCATCGCTGGTAGTTTTATTTTTATGCATATATATATATATATATATATATATATATATATATATATAACTATATATATATATATATAACTAGCAGACTGCCTTTCATTGCCCAGTCATAAAATATGCTTAAATATGATAATTTAATTTATGAAAATTACATATTTATTATTATTATAAAGCCAATTCTCTATTGATTATTATACTATACCTAATATATAGTAGTGATTTCAAAAGTAAAAAAAAAAAAAAAAAAAAAAAAAAAAAATGACTTTAGTGCCATCCATCAACTAGAATAGAAATATCAAATTGGCTGTCTGCAATTCTCAGAATAATGCAATAGTGGTTTCCGTTATTTTTCCGAATGCTTAAAAACAAGATGGTGTCAACCAAACAGAACTAACTCCTCTTCATACCACCAATGGCCACAATTTTCTTGAGCTGAGAATGACTATTTGACTATTACTAGCAACTGCCGCCATCTATCTGTGTTCGGTGTTAATACTTTTTTAGCTGTTTATCCATAGTCTCACATATTTATGTCTCGCACACGATTATGCACTAGATCAGGTCTGTGCAGCAGGTGGCCCGTGGGCCACAACCAGGTCTGCAAGACTAGTTAATGTGTCGCTTAGATAGTATTTTGTTTATTTTTATAACTATGTACTTTAATTTCTTCTTTTTTTTTTTTTTTTTTTTTTTTTTTTTTTTAATCTTTTCGAGATCGTAAAACTAGTCCTATCTTTTTCAAATTGACTACACAAAATATTACGGTTTTATTTCTAAATGTATTCGAAATATTACTGAATGTACTTAACTACAGTTCTCATAAGTCTACATAAGTTCTTTTTTTAATGGTAACTGGCCCTCATTGTTATCACAAAGTTCAAATGTGGCTCAACGTTAGTGCTGAGTTCAATCCTGAACGAAGGCAGTGAAAAAAGTAACATTCAAAACAGATAATCAGCAACTATGTCCCAAAGCTTAGCTGGAGTCCGAACACGGTACCCCCGTAATAATAATAAAGGGTTGGGTTCGAGACTCATAACAAACGGTTCCTCAGTTCGATACAAAACACCTGACGAAGGCCGGAGGGCAAAACGGCCGAAACGTTGTGACAATAACAACCAAGCAGTCCGACAATCTCAATCAATGAAAACACCTCATCTCAAAAATACAGACAATTACTACGTTAGAAAATGTTGCACACCCCCCACATTAGATAATCAAAGGTTATTTCGTTTTTGGAGGGAGGGTGCTGTAGTTGTTCTGACTTTGTGTTATATTTCTACTGAGCAACGCTGAAACATGGGTCCTGCTTGTATATTTATAAAGATCATAACTTTTCTATTTTTGACATTTCTTCATAATAAAAGGTTGTTGGTATAAATGTTTGGAGAAAATCAATTAAAAAGGAAAAGACAGACGTCATCAGCGAAGATTGTTATTTACGTTGCTATCTGTTTGCTCTTTGTAGGTTTTTCCTTTGGCTGTTTCCACTTATAAAAGAAATTTTTTTTCTTTTTAAGATGAGATAAAATTATTCTTACATTGTTTGAATTTTTTTTACTTTTTTTTTTATTGCATTAGTTGAAGATAAAATTGTTTTCCCTGATGTTGCCTTATTTCTTTTAAAGTTTTTTTTTTTTTAATTTTCTAATGAGTTCTTTCCTAACAAGGCTAAAAATCATTCATAACGAAATGGATAGATTCTTAGTTGATTAATGAAGAATATCATGAGAAGATTTTAAATGTTGAATTGAGTGAACAAATTTTGATGACTCATAATGTTTTGGGCCATTCCATATCACGTGTTACAGTTCGGAAGGGTTTTCAGCGATAACATTTATTTAAAATCGCCCTTATAATACTTTACTCTTTTCTTTTTGGCTTGTTTAGTCTTAAGGTTGTAGTATATATATATATAAAAAAAAACATACCTATGACCACTTTTTATAATAGTCTTTTTTTTAGTGTCACGTGCATTACATTCAGACAGAAAGGATATTTTAAACATTGTTGAATAATGTATAAACTCTGTAAATAGCTTTTATTTTATTTTATTTTTTTTATAAAAATGTGTTTTTCTAAATTTTTATAGAGTCTTTTAATTATTACAATAGTCTTTTAGTAAATTTTTATTCATTAAACCCCTGAAAATTAAGGTACTTGTTATCACATGCGTTATCCATGCGAAATCTCATTGATTTCCAAAGTTCTGTGAAGTGGGAAAATACTCAAATTTGATAACCAATCAGAATAAAGTATTTTCTTAATCTTAGTTTTTGTCCTAAGTGAATTGGTCATTTGATTTGGATCGTATCGTCCCTTAAAGTTCAGGCTTTATAGCATAAACAATTTTCATTGAAAATATTTCAAACCTGCACAGGTTAGTGTAAAATTAAAAACCTTCTTTTTTTTTCATGTATCATACAAATATATCAAGTACTTTTTTTTTTTTAACTCTTTGAACGCACACACACGTATATATAAGAAGTTTGGAGTAAAAAATTTTCGGACAGCGTTCATTTTTTTCCAGCAGCAGCAAGCACCAATAATCCACGTTGGTGACTTAGTGTAAAAAATCGACAAAGCCAGCTTAGTTTTCTATACGATTGATAAAGAAATTTATTTTCTCCACATCTGAATATTTTAACTTGTGATGAAAAGAAAAATGAAATATTTTAATTAGTTATTTTTTCTTTGATGATTTATTTTTTAACATTTAGACAAGGACCTATTTAAAATAAAACATTTCATTTCAACAAAATTGAATAGTTCTGGTTACCAAATGCTGCTGTCTGCAATTATCAACAAGAAAACTATTTCTTTTGTTATAAAATTTGAAATGAATTAAGTACTTTTTGCGACTGCAGACCTACACTATCATCATGGAAATTCATAACAATGTCTGTTTACAAAGTGGTTTACAGCAATGAATTACATTTTTAAATTTTTATTTTTAATTATTTAGAAAACATTAGAAGTGTGTGATTATGAAAAGAAAATGTATATTGGCTATTGTATATCTTTTTGAACTAATTTTCTATTTTGATTTATTTTTGAACTTGAAAACCTCAACTTTATGATGATCTAACATTTGAATGAAAAGTTGTTTTGTTTTAAATGTTTAATTAGAACAAAAAAATTGAATAGAAAGTTTATTTCCTGTTGAAGTTTTATCAATTATAGATACTGATATAGAAGTATCAGTAATGATGTATTCCAGAAAAGACTAATGGTACTGGCCAGAAAGAGCTGATATACTGGTCCGAGAATATGATCGGAAACCAAGTCCACCAATGGTAGATATTGGAAGAAATCAGGATGTGCGTTATTATTTTCAACCTAAAATTTTTCAATAAATAAATCTTTTATAGCATTGTATGAGTATGTTATTTATTATGTTTAAATCCATTGATTATTGAAGATTTTGAAGTGATAATTTGGCATGTAACACACGTGACGTCACACAAATTCAAAGTGTTCTTTCAAGAAGAAAAAAATAGCTAATTTTTTTTTTTTTTTTTTGCTATTATTTTGTTTGCAGTAATATACTAGCTTATAACCAGAAAGGATTTTTTTCCTCGAGCTTTTATTGAAGAATGAGAAAAAAAAAGTTGATTAAGCGTCACGTGTGTTACATGGACATACGGCTAACTTTATGAAAATTTAATGTAAAAATGATTAACAGAAACTCAGGGCCTCAATTATCTTGAAATCTATTTATGTCTCAATCCTGAAAAATATAATGAAACATAATTCTGTTATTAGTAGAAATGAATGCCTGAAAAATAGGCAATTATTTCATTTTCTGACTTCAATAAATAGCCGATGTTTATAGCCTCAGCACAGACAAAACAAAAGATCAGAATTGAAATTTTTTATTTTTTTGTAGTTTAGTTTCAGAAAAACATAACAATGCTAGAAAATATTGGATTTAAAATTCTCTGATTTTGGACCACTTTCCATGGAATGAGCCTTTTTATGACAATTATTTGTGAATATTTGATTTGAAAACTGTTATAATCTATAGGGTAGCAATCCTGTGGTAACGTGGTTCAAAGATAAGTTCTTGGAAAGAAAATGTGTCTATGGAAATTGCTTTTGATGTTGGAAAAAACATGATGGAAAAAAAAAAAGGAAAGTTCTTTTCAATTGTGGTAGTTAGACAAGTTCTAGCTGTCGGTGAATATTTAACCAGGAATTGAAGCTTAGTCGAGTACTTACCATATAAATAACGATAGTGTAGAGAAAGACTAGCAATATCACTTTTGTGGAAAAAGGGGACTGTAGTGAACAGGATAGATTCCCTCCCACTAGATTGTGAAGTTGATTTTGAACTCTGTCACAAGGCAAGAGGGAGTGCTCTGAGTGCCCTCTCCCCAGATATTGCAGCAGTACTCCATCTTGAGACATATCTGACTCTTATGTAGGTAGTAGATTTCATCTGTAATCAGACCATTTTTGAAATGGTAGAATGATCCAACCATTTTTCTACCCACCTTAACAAAAGATTGCATAGAAGTTTTTTCTATTTTAGGTTTGGGTAAAAAATTAGTCTTAGGAGTTTATCAAAACATAGGGCTTCCTCGAGAAGAAAGTTATTCTATATTATTTTTATTGGAATCCTTGGAGATGAATAATTTGGGTATTCATTCTTTTTTGCAGACCGTTATGTTCATCTTCATAGTTGTTATTAACCACGTTTTGGCCAACTCCTCTTCTTCTAGCCTTCTTCAGGTGATTAAGCACAGCAGGATAGGAATGCTGAGTCTTGTAACTGCATCTTCAGTAATTACTGCCTTTCATGCAGTTAAGACTCAGCATTCCTATCTCGTCACGGTTAACTACCTGAAGAAGGCCAGAGGATGAGTTGGCCCAAAACGTGGTGAAACAGCGAAAACAACTATGAAGAATGAATACAAGAAAGCTAGTTATTTCAACTGGAGCAAAACAAGAATATGAGCGTTGCTGGTTAAAAGAGAGAAGCTTGGTTTCAAGGGTATTAAAAGTAACAAGTCACTTTCCGCATAGCACCATAAAAATTTAAGTTTTTGTTGGGATAAGAACTAGTGTTGAGATGATTAATCGGAAAAATCAGAACTTTTCAGGGTATTGGAATCGGATTTAGAAAAATGTGTGCCTATTTTCCGATGCCAAAAACGATTCTTTTAATTGCATTTTTTATTTTATTTTATTTTATTTTATTTATTTTTTAAACAAAATCTTCCGTTGATGGTAGTAATAATAAAATAAAAAATATTTATTGATTTTAAACTTTCAGTAAAACTAAAATCTATAAATCGTCCCCCCACAAATGTATTTTTATGCTTGAGAAAATATCTGTGCATTTAACATGTGGGTTTTACGATAGCTGAGGAAAAATAACAACTGTATAGTTAAATCTCGTTTCGTACATTTAAAGGTTATTTCCTGTGAAATATTTTAACAGTATAGAAATATTGATTTTTTTTCTTTTTCTTTTTTATTGCATAACCACATGTTTTCAAGGTCATGTTAGTTTTCTAAAGCATTTTATGAATATAAACATCCTATGAGAGGACTTGATAAAGAAATGCCTCAGCTACACAAGGGAATAGACAAATACTTTATTACTCATTGGTATTACCTTAACATACATCTAGTTAAAATGCTCCAATTTAGGAGCTTTGAAGAGTTACCATCATTTTCCGAATCCACTCTGGCTTGAAAAGATAGTGCCTGCGGGGGAGGCGGGGGGCACATCTATAGGTCAAATGGAAACTATCCTGTACAGACTATTTGTTTATAAAATATGTTCACAAAACTGATGAATCTACAACTCGATCTTATACAAGTGTTTAAGATTATAAAATTTGTCCACCGGAATATCTAGCACAATAAATATTTACTAGAATTTTTGTCCGTTAAAAACGAGCAAAAGTTATAGCCCATTGACTCAAAATGAGTGCTTTCTGCCAAATTGATGGTTGAATATGGTTAAATCAGTGCTAACTTTAGCATTAAATGCTAATCCCCTAACTATGCATCAAATTGATACCATAACACTTAGTTCACTGCATTTTATCATAACAAATTTCCGTACAAAATTTCAACCAGATCGGCCCAGTAGTTTCAGAGAAAAAGTAGAATGGACAGACAAAGAGAAATATAATATAGAAGTGATTTGTAAAAAAAATAAATAAAATAAAAAAAATAAATAAATTTTTTTATTTTTTTTTTTAATCTCATGTTTTTGGTCCATTAAGATAACAAATATCCCTTAGACAATAACCACACACACACACACACACACACACTTTCTCTCTCTTCAAGAATAAGTGCATGAAGGAAGAAAGGCAAGTTCTTTTATGCGGTAGTTAAACAAGTTCTTGCTGTGAATATTTTACAAAGAGGAACCAGAGATTAAAGTTCAGTCAGCGCCTTCCATAGCAATAACAAAAGAGAAGCAGTCTTACAGTAATGTGTTCTACAAGTGGGAATCTCTGGCAAATAAGCTCTATCCATAAAAATTCTGCTTGACTAAGTACATGGAAAGTGAACAGTGTCCTTTTTTCCGTTGTGGAAGTTAGGCGAATTCTTCCTGTGAATGTCTTGCAAGGAAAAACAGAGATTGAAACTCGGTCGAGTACCTTCCAGTAGAGTAGAGAAAGACCAGCATATGAACTTTCAAATTGTATAAATATTCTGAGAGGTACTAACGGGGAAGGGGGGGGGGTCTGTACTTTGCAGTACGTTATATTTACATTAAGCACTGACTATCGTTCATTGTATATTTTGTTCATCGATACAAACACCGTGTTTTAACCCATTTCCATGTCTCCATCTTTCTTAGTGACCCTTCCAGGCGCGATGCTATTAAAGTACCTATATCTAACACAAAATTCTTCATGTTTAGTTTTGTTTTAAAAATTGGTAGCATTAATTAAGTACGAATGGTATGTATATGTGTTTGTACAAATACGAGATTTCCGAAATTCAACGTAAATTCATGAAAAGTTGAAATTAATGTTTTAAATTGGCGAATACAGTTTTGTGCACAAAAAAAAAAAAAAAAATCCATCGTTTATTTCCTTCTCACTGACGCGTACAAAAAAATAACTCAGATTGAGCAAAGCAATCTTCTCTTCCCTTAGACTCTTTTCTTCTTCTTCTTCACAAAATCACAATTACGTCCTGCCGCTCTCGCAAAAAAAAAAAAAAAAACGTCCTTATATGCAGACTTTTAATCTCGACAGTACCATAATTTGCACATCTTATCCCTGAGTCGCTTCCGGGTCTTGATAAGTGGTGATTACCATGTAAAAAAAAAAAAAACTCTTTTCTTCGTACTGGAAGGATTCTGGGTTCGAATGACGATGGTTCTTGTGCACATCCTATTTTGTTAACTCTGTAGAACCAACAGAATGTTGTTCAGTTCTGCTACAATTCATAAGACAAAATAGCTGAGGTGTACTTCAGCTAAAGTCGTCCGTGTATTGTCTTGCTCTACCAAAAGAGTAGAATTTGTCGTTTCAAGACGTTTTTGAAAATGTCTTCATTTCATGCTTCAACTTTTGAAGTGAAAAGTTTCTTCCATATCCTTTGAGTCTTACTCCCATCTAAATATTCTGTAAAATCATATTTTTATTTATTCTAATTCACCGGATTAGCCACACATTTCAAATTTTGGGTTCTACTGTCAGTCTAACTTACAACTAACCTGTAAAGTATTTGGTAAAATTCAGTTAGTCTTCTAGAGGTTGAAGGTTCAATCCTCAGTGCTGGCGACATTAATACAATTACGAATTAAGACTTTTACCTAGTCATGGCTGATGGAACAGGAGCATACTATCCCTGTAAATTAAATAAAAAGGTTCCGTTCAAAATTTTGGACAGATTCTAAAGTTTGACAAGAAGAAGGTCGGAGGTTACAACAACCAAAAGGTTGTGAAAATGACACTCAAGATGATTATAGTTTTCTTTAGAAGACTCGAAATAAGTCTAATTTTCTTATAGATAAACAAATCAAAACAAAGAACAAAGGTCAGGCAATGCACTAGTAGGCAATCACCTAGAGATGATGTTTCTATAAAAGTCTTCATCACTAGATAAGCATCAGGAAGAGCATCCAACCTATAAAAATCTTACCTATATTAAGGAAATATTTTCTGAATAAACACCTTGTATTTATAAAAGACAAATTTGACGAATGTTGGAAGATGCTTTTGTGTAAAATCAATATAGGAAAATACTGTATTTGATGACATAACGATCTACAAACATATTAGACTCATCCTATTTCAGTAGGACTACATAATTATCATCTTTGGTTTTACATCCGATTTAAATGCTAACATGCATTGGTCAGCTTTAAAAGATTGACTTCCAAACCAACCTATCTCTGGTCAGGTCTTTATTTATTCTCCTTTCTCTCAAGTCCATCCTTATCACTTCCTTCCATGTTTTTCTTAGTCTTCCCCTGGCAACTGACCCTTCTACCTCAACTGTTCTACACATATTAATCCAATGACTCTATCCATTCTTTCAACATGGACGTACCATCAAACTCTGCTCTTCTGCACACTTCTCCCTATAACTGTTCAAATGTAATCTTTTTCTGAGGTCATCAGATTTAAACGTCTTTAAAATTCACATTGCACAAGCATTATATCATATAGTAATCTGAAGAATCCAAATAATTCAAAGATGGCATTACATTTGTTAGCTTTTTTCTTCACTTGTTCAAAGATTGCATTCTTAGTTGAAAATTTCCTAATTGTGAAGCGAGTATTGTATCTTTTAACAAGTTAATGTCATATCAGTTCTGCTGTCCTAAGACTGTCCTTTCAAAAATTACCTTGTCTTTTTAGGATGTGGGGGGGGGGAATATCTCAGATATATTTTCCTTTAGGGGAAGGGATAATTTTTTTTTTTTTTTTTTTTTTTTTTTCTCACGTTCACCCCTAACAAGGCATATCGCCACTTGAACGTAAGGGATTACTATTTGGGAGTATGCCTAGAAAAGATTAACAAGATGTTGGTTTATGTTACATTTAAACTTCTGCATATCCGTATGTCAGGTAGCAGGAAGGAATTCCAAAGTCTAGCTGTTCGAGGAAAGAAACTTTTAAAGTAGAAAGATTTTTGGCATTTAGGGATCTCAACAGTGAAGGGATGAAATTTTGTTAAGTGAGTTTGTCAAGGATATGTACATCGAGGGAGTACAAGTGCAACTAGTTCATCAGAGTACATTCCATTAAAATACTTGTAAAACAGGCACAGTGATGCAACATTGTGACGATGGGACAGGGGTTGGAGCTCAGTTGTAGTATATTTTCTGCTGACATGAGACCATTTTCCCAGGGACTACCATCTCCTCTTTTAGAGATGGGTTAAGTATCTTTTCTGTTATGATACTATATTCACAGGCATTATCTTCTCCTTTTATAGAGGATCCTTCCAGTTTTTACCTCTTTTTTTTTTGGAGGGTGTAGTGTAGTATGTATGCTGTTATGATCCCATCTAACCAAGTATTATCTCCTCCTTAGGAGGAGGACAGTGTGGCATGTTTGTTTATCATACTATCCTCCCAGAGATTACCATCTCCTTTTCTTTGGATGGTTGAATCCTTCCAAGCTTTACCTCCTCGTTTGAGGGTTAGTGTAGTATCTTTTTATTTGTCGTGATACATTCCACCTAGACATTGCATCCTCTTTTTTGGGGGCAGGGAGGTGAAGAAGGTATAATAGTGTGTGTTCATTACTCATGATGTCATCCTTCCAGGATTAACTTCTTTTTGGTGGTTGTCATGATAACATCGTTCTGGATATTAACTCCTCCTTTGAGGTGGGGGGTTAGTTTATCATATCATCCTCTGTCATTACCCATTCTTTTGAGAGATACTTTATGTTCGTTCATTCTTATATTATCTTCTCACGTTAGCAAAACATATACGACTAGAGGGAGCATGTATTTGCTAATCTAGATATATAAAGCAGTATATGTATGTATGTCTGTCTGTGTAAATATTTAGTCAATAAACTCTTAAACTATTGATCATATATAACACTGAAATTAACAGGAAATAGTACTCATTTGCCAAATCTGGTTTATAACGAGTAAAATCTTTGTTTGGATGGATGAATAATGTGTACAGAAATATGTTGGCAAATTGAAATGCAAACTGTTCATTTCAACTTGCCAACATATTTTTTTTTACTTCTTTCTGTGCATGCCCAAATTTAATTCATTTCTTAAAGTCGTTTAATATTAAATCTTTCTTACCTATCTCTTGATAGCTACATCGATATGAGATGCAGCTGGGGCGCTAAATGTTTTTGTTTCGATTCTAGCACCCAAGTCTTTTTTTTTTTTTTTAATTTTTGATATCACTACTATATATTAGGTACAATATTATATTCAACAATGTATTGGCTCTGTAATAAATACAAAATCTACATGAATTAAAATATATTTAAGCATATTTTACGACCTGGCAAAGGCCCCGATCCCACCCTGCTAGTCATTTATAAAATTCAATCCTTTCAGCAATTCAACTTTGTTTGATGCAAGTAAACTTCAGCCTGTGCATGACTTTTTATTTTGGCATTGTTCAGCGATAAGCACACCTATATACATCATGCAAAATTATCTATATAGATTTATAAGCACACCTATATACATCATGCAAAATTATCAACACAGCATACATGCCTTCTTTCTGGTGCTGTCCTGATTTGGGCTGAGATGGCCCCTTTTCAGTTCAGGAATAGTCTGGGGACCTTATCTTTGAGCTAACACACACAAATAAAAATTTGGGGCAGTTATGGCTTGGTTAGGGTGGAGTGCTTTAAGGATCACCACTGCTGAGGAGACGTTTACTAAAGCATCCCCTGCACATCATTGAACACAAATAAAACTTGGTGAAAAAGCCTGAAATTAGCTGAAGTTTAATTTTACCAAATATGGTTGGATTGTAATAAAGGAATATGAATGGTATTCATGATTTCATGGTGGCAATTTTTTTTTTTTTTTGGGGGGGGGGAACCAGTATTTAAAAATGATGATAATAAAAATATTTTGATCTGTAACAGAGCGCGTATGGGTGCATGTGAAAGAATCAGTAGCAGCCGAATGATGGCTGACTAGTGAAGATATTAGCAGCAGCAGCACTTAAAGCACGTATGCAAATTAGCAAGTGGGTGCGAGCTTGTATAACAAGAAAAGGAGAAAAAATACACCACATGCTCAAGGTGAGAAGCAAGTTGAGTACTGGGCAAGATGGGCGAGTAAAAGCCGAGGGCAAGAAAGCACTGGCAGCGACAGAGGCTTTTAAAACACTCACATGCGTGAGTGAAAAAACTTTGGAAATGAAATGCGTTGTTTTGGATTTTTATTTCTTTTTTTTTTTTTTTATTTGTTTGTTCTTTTGCGACAGTACCAGACAATGTGTGGGTCCAAGAGGTTTGAACTGTAATGACATAATTTAAAAGTAACTGCTTCATTACATATCTACAAGTTTATGTGCATTTATGAATGAAAGCAGATCACATTTTTTTTTTTTTTTTAAATTACAAAAAAAAAAATATCTTTTTGTTTTTCCAGTTAAATGTACTTGTTGACACTGGAAGCAGTAACTTCGCCATTGCTGCAGCTCCAAACAATCTTATCACAGTTTATTTTCACCGGAAGTTGTAAGTTCATACAACATTTATTGTTATGCTCTTTGAACATTATGTATTTATTTACTTATTAAGACTATAAGTCTTGCTAACATGAAAAAAAAGAAATTAGCAAGAAAAGAGTTGCATATCGTGTCCAAAAATCAGCTCAATCCAAATTCAAATAAAATTGATGAGTGTATTTTTTACAGCCATTGAGAGAAACTACAAAATATTTCCAGCAAAAAACAAAGAATCTGTTAAAAATTTGGTGCCAAATCTTGGGAGCCGATTCTAAGACTGCTGTAAAATATTCTGTAGTCTCCTAACAATTTATTAGCAATACGCATGAAAAAATTGAAATGGCTTACAATATTTCAATATATATA
This sequence comes from Euprymna scolopes, assembly GCF_053919585.1. NCBI lineage: Eukaryota > Metazoa > Mollusca > Cephalopoda > Sepiida > Sepiolidae > Euprymna > Euprymna scolopes. The sequence goes on from NC_136500.1 coordinate 34,857,932, forward strand.
TATATATATATATACAAGAGCTTGATAGGCTAAGAAAGAATCTTTTTACATTTTTTAAATCCAATTAAGATTAAGGAAGTTATGACTATTTTTGTGCCTCATACGTTTGGATATTTTTCCCTATTTAAGACCATATGCGTTTTGTCACATTTTTTTACACTACTTTTTCAGTAAAAATGTCATATCTTTGTTAAAACAAAAGATTAAGCAATAAAATATACCATATAAGTGTATTTTTGTACTAGGAATTAGAATATGCGACTGAAAATCTCCAGAAATTAATGATTTCCAAATAATCTGCAGTAAATGCACATAAATATGCTGCAATTCCTTAAAAATGCCATGTATCCATTAGAAGAAAAAAAGTTAAACAACTCAAAGCTGAATTGTAATACATTATATGTACAAATAACTGAAATCGAAATCTAGGACTGTTTAAAAATGAATATATTGCAATATTCCTTTAGTATTATTGTAGATTAATACTTTCCGTTCTTTGTAGGCAATTACATGTGAACACGTTGAAAAACTTTAATGAAATATAAACAAATATTATTTTAGAATTTAATGTAAAATGATTTTGAGCAATTCTATCGTTTTTAGGACAGTAACTATTTTTTTTTCTGTAGGAGATAAATCCTACGCACTTTTTTTTTTTTTTTTTATAAAGACGATTATGTGTGGTTTAAGAGGGTCTTTGTGCAATTATAGGAGGGTAGGCAGGTTGCCACTCTGATTTTGGGTTAATGATAGAGCTAAGGGAAATTATGTGTGAACACCCTGAAGACTGGATAGAAATAAAATAAAACCAATTTTAGAATTTAGAGTGGAGGTTGGTTTCACATAAATTTAATGTAAAATAATTCACCATTTTGAGATCATTCTAGCGTTTTAGGACAGTTGACCAATTTATTTTTATGGGAGATAAATCTTGCACTTTTCTTTAAGGAAGGATCTGTTTATTTTATTTTTATTTTTTATTTTGTTTTATTTATTTATTTTTTTTTTTTAGATGCATATAAGTAGCTTACTGAGTAATTTTGTTTGGTGGGGAGCTTGCCACTCGGACAGCAGTATTGTTAGGGCTAAAGGTTTGAGGAGGAGGAGGAGGCTTGCCACTCATATCTAGGGTTAGAGGTAGGATAAAGGAGTTTTTTTTTTTTTTTTCAAGAGAACGTTTGACACCCATATTTACGGTTAGTGGTTCATAATTGTTAGCTTTTGAAAATGTTATGCTTTAGATTTTGAACATCAAATTACTTTTAAACATGTAAACTTATGTAAATGAGGAGTGTGAAACTTTGCAAGAATTACGACAAACAGACGAAAATAAATTTTATTTAAATCAAGTGACGTCACTAAAAAAAAACGTGATGTTTGGAAACATATGTATTTTTTGCCCATTTATTTAAATATCAAAAAACACTTTTTGCTAAAGCTGAAAATTCGTTTCTAAATTTTGGTTTTTATTTTCAACTAGCAGGGGTGCCCGGCGTTGCTCGGGTGTTTGGAGGTGTATGCTGTGCAAAAAAACAAAAAAAATGGTTAATTTTTTAAAATTTGACCCCTATTATGACCCCTTAAAATTTATAGTTTCGGGCTCAAATCACATTATTAAGTTAGATCCAGGTTCAAGGAACCTATATCTAAAATTTCAAGTGTCTAGACCCAAAATTGTCGGAGGAGTTTGGTAGAGTTCTTAAAGGTCAAATCGTTGAAATTTGACCCCTTAACAGCCAAATTTCTGGCTGACACCCGTCACATCGATTTTCCCAAATCTCAGTACCCGGTATTTCAAATTTCGAGTCTATAGACTAAAAATTGACAGAGTTATTGCGTAGGGAAATGTACACAGACAGACAGACAGACACGTTCACTTTTATAGATATATAGATTACACTTCTTGTCTGAGTGATACATTATTCCTTTAAACTCTCCAGTTTAAGATGAGTTTTAATTCTCTATCTGGACTTCAGGCCAAGATCACAGTGTAGTATTCTGATGCTACACTTCGCCTTGTCTGTCCTCTGTCAGTGGAGGAGAAATCCTTCATAACTGAGATAATTAGTTTTGTTCCAATCCAGATTACCCTTTTTTAGGAAGTTGGATTTTCCTCACATTAAAAACCGACCTTGTGTCTAACTCTGCCCATGTGGAGAGGCAAGTAAGTAGGAACTTCACTAGAGACTGAGCACGCACCCCCTACAAATATTTAAATGTTGATTTTTGCATTTTTTTTTTTTTAATAATTGGATGGCAATCAAATTGGATGGCAAAATGGGCAATCGACAATTCCCCCACTAACCAACAATCACGAGGTTGTCTCCTCAGCAACCAACAAGGATAACATGCTTGCCAGTCGGTTTGCCTCAAACTCCACACTGGACCCTTCCAACAATCCCCTACCTGACTTTCCTATGGAGACAGATGCCATGCTAGATGATCTGAAAATCACCCCTGCTCAGGTGCATGCTATCATAAAAAACCTTGACACTTCAAAAGCATGTGGACCCGATCTCATCCCAGCTGTGCTATTAAAAAAAGTGCTCAGCCGAAGTAGCTCCAGTTCTCTCCAAACTCTACAACAAATGCCTTAATGAAGCTTGCTTTCCGGGCTGTTGGAAAACTGCTTCTGTTGTACCAGTATTCAAGAATTCTGGCGAAAGGACTGACCCATCAAATTATCGCCCCATTAGCCTCCTCCCACTTTTTGCCAAAATATTTGAGACCTTAATTAACCATACTTTAGTCCATCACGTTACAGATGCTAAACTTCTGACTGACAAACAATATGGATTTAGACAAGCCCGTTCCACAGCAGGCATCCCAACTGTAATCTCTGAACGTATATACAATTCACTGGACAAAGCGGGGGAGGGCAGAGCGGTAGCTCTAGATATATCTAAGGCTTTTGACAGGGTATGGCATGAGGGTCTCCTCAGGAAAATTAGATCATACGGTATCACTGGTAGAATACTTAACATAATTAAATCCTTCTTAGATAAGAGAAAAATCCAGGTTGTCCTCGACGGTCGTACATCTAAACAATATGATATAAATGCGGGAGTGCCCCAGGGTTCTATGTTGGACCTCTATTGCTCCTGATATTCATAAATGACCTCCCTGACAAAATTGCCTCTGAGATGGGTATATATGCTGATGATACTACACTCTATGGCAGGCACAACAGGAAGACGAATGAACACATTTCTAAAGAAATGGCAGAAACACTAGAGGAAGACCTCCAATCTGTGGTGGAATGGGGACAAAAGTGGTTGATCGCATTCAATGCTGCCAAAACTAAACTAGTTTCATTCAATAATTACAAGAAACCCTCTCTACCACCTATAGCAATGGCCAACGACTCTTTATCTGAGAGTACATCTTTCAAACTCCTTGGCCTAACGTTCACAGGAAACATGAGTTGGAACAATTACATTGAAGGCATTGCCAGGGCCGCTGCAAGAAAGGTGGGCTCTCTCTAGCATGCTAGACAATTACTAACACCCGAAAGTATCCTGTACCTCTATAAGGCCACCATTCGCCCATGTATGGAGTATTGCTGTCACATCTGGGCTGGTGCATCTGCTACTAGTCTCTCGTTCCTTGACAAGGTTCAAAAGAGAGTCGCAAACCTGATAGGCCCTGAACTGTCATCTAAGCTTCAGCCTCTGTCTCATTGACGAAATGTTGCATCCCTCTGCCTTTTCTACAAGTATTTTAGTGGTGAATGCTCTGACGAACTGGAATCACTTGTGCCCCCACAACGTGAGAACTCTCGACAAATCCGACAGGCTGCTAAATCCCACCCCAACACTGTAGAGATCCCTAGATGTAAAAGATCTTTTTCCTCCAATAGTTTCTTCCCCAGAACCGCTAGACTCTGGAATTCCATTCCAGGTCCCTGCTTCCCCAACAGTACTGACGTGCAGAAGTTCAAGTGTAACGTGAACCGACATCTTGCTGCCCAAATCCCTACATAGTACCCCAGTAGTTGTTTCCCCTGATAGTAACCCCTTACACCAAAGTGGCAATTTGCCTTGTTTGGGGTGAAAATGTAATAAAAAAAATAAAAATAAAAGTTTAGTGTCTATTCGACTATAATCCGTTGAAAAAAATTGTAAAAAGATGAAAAAAATATTAATCATTTTTTTTTCTAAATTTCGACATATATCATTTGGATTAATCACATTTCAGATGATGTAAACTCTAATCTTTAGGTGCATCTCTTTGTGTGAAACTGAGGAACTTGTACAGAATTTCAAACTAAATCCATTATTATTGTTCCGATAATTCAAGTTATCAGTCTTCCGTTCCAAAATTTTAAAACATAATTAAAAAATTTTCTTTCAGTTTTGTTAACAAATGCTTAGCAAATTACACTATTTTACCCGTAAATAATCAGAAAGAAGTGTTTCATTCTTAATTTTCAATTATTTTAATATTTAAAAAAATTCTTATTTTATTTCTGCATTTCAAAACTTGTTGATTCCACATGAATCACTTAACAAAGTTTAGTTTCTTTAACCGATCTTTTAGGTTCTTTTTAAAGTTTCTCTTTTCTGAATTTGTTGCTTTCAGATCCTCCACTTACGAATCTCGAGGTACGACTGTTGAGGTACCGTACACTCAAGGCAAGTGGAAAGGAATTCTTGGTTCAGATATTGTCACATTAACTGATGCTGGCAACATAACTGTCCGTGCTGACTTAGCTTGTATCACAGAATCCAGCAATTTCTTTATTAATGGTTCGAATTGGCAGGGAATTCTGGGACTTGCATATGCAGATATTGCACGAGTAAGTATTTAAAAATTCATAATCTACCTACATAACTCATAAACTGTCTTTGTTTGATGTAAGCATCATCATCATCTTCAGCATCATCTTCATTTTATCTTTATCTTCATCATCTTAATCATCATCTTTGTCTTCATCTTCATCATCTTGGTCTTTTTCATTTTGTCTTCTCCGTCTTCATCTTTATCTTCGACTTCATCTTTATCTTCTTCTTCATTTTTGTCATCATATTCGTCTTCATCTTCGTCTTTATTTTTGTCTTCATCTTTATCTTTGACATTTTTGCCTTCTTCACCGTCTTCTTTATCGTTGTGATCTTCGTCTTCATCATCAACATCTTCATCTTACACATCTTCGTCTTCGTCGTTATCTTTATCTCTTTCTTTGTCTTCATCTTTTTCTTTGTCTTCATCTTTTTCTTTGTTGTCTTTGTCGTCTCCTTTATCTTTGTCGTCTCCTTTGTCTTTGTCGTCTCCTTTGTAGTCTTTGTTCTTGTCGTCTTTTTTTTTTTTACACAGGCATCACCACATAATCAAGGCCAAGATGCCATTCGAGGATAAGGGTTAAAGAGTGTACAGTAGAAATTGGACAATATACTTATCATTAGTAATGGAAATTCGATAAATTTGTTTACTTATATGGAACGGCTCATCAAGAACTTGTTTACGTTAGACTTGAAGACAATCATATTATAGTCAGCTGGAAAGCAGGAAAACGGAAGACAATTCCACAGGCGTGCAGTTCTAAGAAAGAAGCTTTGTTCATGGAATCTACGTTTAGGTTTAGGTACAAATAAAAAGTGGGGAGAATTATTGATAGTGTTTTTTTCAGATAGACGAGTGTTTCTTGGGAAAGTTTGGCGAGGGGGGACCATAGACTGAAGCTCAGTCAAACACTTTCCATGAAAATAACGATACATCAGAGACTGAGCGATCACCTGAATTCTTAAATACAGGGCATACTGATGAGATTTTCCAGGGTGATGGGAAGCTATTCTCCTTAAGACAATGTTTAAACAGTTTTGTAAGTATGGGCGCTAGTTCTGGTTGAAGTTTTTTGAGTACTATAATTGGAATACCGTCAGGGCTGGTTGCTTTACTGGAATGAAGGTTTTTGATTAGCTTGGCAACATCACGTACAGATATATGTATATCACATAGCGTGTTTTCTGATACAGGAGGAAATATTGGGGGTTGGCGGCCTTGGTCGCAAAGGATAGAATTAGCTGCAAAGTTCTTGGCAAATAGTTTGGCTTTGTCTGATGCTGACGAGATTACCTCAGGTCCATTGATGATAGTTGGGATAGAGCACACACTTCTGTTCAGGATTCTGTTTGCTATTTGCCAAAACTGGTGGGAACCAAGCCGCTGCTCAGCTACTTTGGACTTGATGGACTGAGCATATAACTCTCTTGCGTTCTTTATTACTTTCTTACAATTGTTGCTGGCATTCCTGAAAGCAGCTTTAGTTTCCATACATCTATTACATTGGAAGCAGTGGAAAAAGTGATTTCTGTGCGCAATGGCAGCAGCACATTCTGGAGAGAACCATGGCTGGCTGTTATTTTTTTGCTGGAACTTTTTCGAGGGTATGAAACGGTATATACCTTTCAATTAAATATTCCGTCAGGTCTGATACTATAGAGGACACATCCTTTTTAAACATGGAACGCAGAGGTAGATCCGATATAAATGTATGGAAGCTATCCCAGTCAGCATTAGTGTATCGATATACTGTACGATGAAGAGGTACGTCTGGGGACTTATTACATTTCATTTTTATCTTAATTGATACAACAGAGTGGTTGGAAGATCCAAGAGGAGACAGAACAGAAATTGAACATAGTTCAGAGCAAGTTGTGAGAAAAAGGTCCAGTACACTCGCATACTGGCCATCATTGTCGGGCACACGGGTGGGTTCGTGAACAATCTGTGCGAGGTCATAAGCAATGGAGAAATCATGACAGAACCTCCCCTCATCATCGGTTTTGTTTGAGTGGGTCAACCGTTCCACATTGTGAACATTGAAGTCTCCACATACGTGAATGTTAGCTGAAGGATAAACAGATAGGACTTGGTCAATTTTCTCAGTTATGCTGTTGTGGGGGCGATAGAGTAAATATAAAATGCAGTAGTGTGAGCAAGTGCAACCCGGAAGCATATATAGGGTAAGTTAGGATCTTCTCTGGAGATGTCCCTACCACATGGAAAGCCATCTTTAACATAGGCATATATTTTATGCCCATGGCGATCTTGGGGGTCAGATTTAGAAGTTAAGTTAGAGTATCCTTAAATTACGAACTCTTCTAGGGAAATAGCCTGTCCAATGCCAGTTTCGCTTGAAAATAAAAGGTCTGGTTTAGTCTCCTGCAATTGGGTTTCAACCTCTGGAAGGTTAGAATGTAGACCCCTTATGTTGAAGAAGGAGACATGGTAGTAGGGGTCTACGTTGTAAGTTGGAGAATCGGGTTTAATCGTGTTGTCTTCTTTGTCTTTGTTGTCGTCTTTGTCTTTGTCGTCTTTGTCTTTGTTGTCTTCGTCTTTGTCTTCTTTGTCTTCTGCATCTTCTTTGTCTTCTTCATCGTTTTCATCTTCAAATTCTTATATAAACAAATTAAAAAAACAAAGGTCAGGCAATGCACTAGTATGCAATCACCTAGAGATGGTGTTTCTATAAAAGTCTTCATCACTAGATAAGCATCAGGAAGAGCATCCAACCTATAAAAATCTTACCTATATTAAGGAAATATTTTCTGAATAAACACCTTGTATTTATAAAAGACAAATTTGACGAATGTTGGAAGATGCTTTTGTGTAAAATCAACATAGGAAAATACTGTATTTGATGACATAACGATCTACAAACATATTAGACTCATCCTATTTCAGTAGGACTACATAATTATCATCTTTGGTTTTACATCCGATTTAAATGCTAACATGCATTGGTCAGCTTTAAAAGATTGACTTCCAAACCAACCTATCTCTGGTCAGGTCTTTATTTATTCTCCTTTCTCTCAAGTCCATCCTTATCACTTCCTTCCATGTTTTTCTTAGTCTTCCCCTGCCAACTGACCCTTCTACCTCAACTGTTCTACACATATTAATCCAATGACTCTATCCATTCTTTCAACATGGACGTACCATCAAACTCTGCTCTTCTGCACACTTCTCCCTATAACTGTTCAAATGTAATCTTTTTCTGAGGTCATCAGATTTAAACGTCTTTAAAATTCACATTGCACAAGCATTATATCATATAGTAATCTGAAGAATCCAAATAATTCAAAGATGGCATTACATTGGTTAGCTTATTTCTTCACTTGTTCAAAGATTGCATTCTTAGTTGAAAATTTCCTAATTGTGAAGCGAGTATTGTATCTTTTAACAAGTTAATGTCATATCAGTTCTGCTGTCCTAAGACTGTCCTTTCAAAAATTACCTTGTCTTTTTAGGATGTGGGGGGGGGGGGAATATCTCAGATATATTTTCCTTTAGGGGAAGGGATAATTTTTTTTTTTTTTTTTTTTTTTCTCACGTTCACCCCTAACAAGGCATATCGCCACTTGAATGTAAGGGATTACTATTTGGGAGTATGCCTAGAAAAGATTAACAAGATGTTGGTTTATGTTACATTTAAACTTCTGCATATCCATATGTCAGGTAGCAGGAAGGAATTCCAAAGTCTAGCTGTTCGAGGAAAGAAACTTTTAAAGTAGAAAGATGCTTTTGTGTAAAATCAATATAGGAAAATACTGCAATTGATGACATAACGATCTACAAACATATTAGACTCATCCATTTCAGTGGGACCACATAATCATTTTTGGTCTAACATCCGATGAGTATTGAAAATCGAAAAAGTCCGATCTTAAGAATAGTCTCTTCTCTAAAGATTAAACGGGAGTATTTTACGTTACACGGCCCAAGGGAGATAATTCTCAGCAAATCATTTCTTCTAAAAAAAAAACCCAGTTATTGTCATCTGGAGATATAGCTCAATGGTAGAGTATTCAATGACAGTCAAGTCTGGGTGTACTTTACTATTTTATTTTAATTTTTTTCTTATTAATAAATTCAGTTTATGATAAAAGATGAAGTACCAATTAAAATCGCTGCAAATCATCGTTTGCATATTTTAAAACTAAACATTAATCAGAAGTGACTTTTCCAGGGTATTCATCGTCAAGCCCAAATATCAGCTGATGTGATACTGTAAGATGGAATTTGATGAACGATATTATTATTATTATTATTATTATTTTTTAATCTTTTTTTTGCGAATTTGTCCACCAGGCAAATTATTCCTTGTAATATTCAATAGAGGATTGATTCTATAATAATACATATACAATCTGGATAAATTAAAATATCATGTTTAAGCATATTGTACGACCGGGCAATGGCAAGTGTCCATCTAGTGTGTGTGTTATATTTTTAAAACGGTCATCTACGGACACACGTGTTTCGGGGCCCTACCACTCTTCAGCGTAGCTTGACTGTTACTAGGAATACAGACCTTATATATTACAGTCTGATGTCTAATCTATTATGCTATGAAACCATAGACAATTTTATTGTTTGTTTTTTATCGCTTATATATTATGTAGATTTCTTTTTTTTAAATGATAATACGGTTAATTTAGTGTCTTCTTGGAGATCTTTTTCTTAGAAAATTACCCTCATTTTTATTTGGATGTAAACAAATATTTTTATTTATTTTTTTAAAACCGTAATCTATGGACATGCATGTTTTGGGACCCTACCACTCTTCAATAGTCAGGCTACACTGAAGAGGGGTAGAGCCCGAAACATGATTACTGTTTTAAAAAAAATTAAAAAAATATTTGTTTACGTCCAAATAAAAATAAGGCCGATTTTCTAAGAAAAAGACCTCCAAGGTGGAGATGCTAAGTTAACTGTATTATTATTAAAAAAAAAAACATTGACAACAAATCTACATTATATGCTGGGCGCATAACCTGTTAAGTTTTGAAACATTGTGTTGAACAAAGATGGCGGCATAGTTCAGATTAGTAACCAAGATGGCGGCGTAGTTCAGATCAGTAACCAAGATGGTGGCCAAGAATTAAATGCGGTCCGCGACGTAGTGAACGGCAAACTGATTGAATCCAAAATTCAACAATTTTTATAATAATTTTGGGACGTTTTCATTGGTTGTTTAGCACAGCCGTTGGTTATAAAAATGATTGGCAAATCCATTCGTCTCATATCCCCATTAGGAGTCAAAAACATTTTACATCTACATTAGTAATTTGTAAACGTTCAAAAATATGTGATGACTTTTCATTTCAAAGGGAGACTACTCTTTCTACCTTGCATGCTGTATGAAATTGTGATATTTTTGTCCCTGATCTTATATCCTCTTTTGCAATCCCTTTCTATTTTTTTCATTTTATTATATTCTTTTACTAGCAGTGCAGCCCAGCTTTGCTTGGGCCTTATGTGCTGGTTATAGCTTTATGTGCATATATATATATATATATATATATATAATAAAAAATTTGTACTCATGTTACAGGTTCAGGTTACCTACATCTAAAACTCATTTGTACTCATGTTACATGTTCAGGTTACCTACATCTAAAATTTAAAGTGGTTAGACCCAAAATTGGCGGAGTAGTTTGACAGTTTTCAAAGGTCAAATCGTTGAACTTTGACCACTTGACAGCCAAATTTCTGGCTGAAAACCGATTTAAAGATTTTCCCAAATCTCAATACCCTTTATGTCAAATATTGAGTCTGTAGATTAAAAATTGACAGAGTAGTTTACTAGGGAAATGTACACATACACACAAGCAATTTCACTTTTATAGATATAAGATTAATTCACTATTAACCTCCAACCCAAAAATTTGCTATTAATTTACTATTACTCTCAACACCAAGCTTATTTACTACTTGCATTTCTGTCCGGTTTGCTCGGGTCCTTTGTACTGTTCATAACTTGCCCTACGTGTGAATACACTTCATGTAAAATTTCAATGTTTAGACCAAAAATTGGATGAGTAATTTTAGTAGAGACCGCAAAGGTAAATTTTAACTTTGACACCAATTTTGATACCTTAACATTTATTATTTTGGTTTCAAAAAAAAAAATGTTTGACCCATGTCCAAGTTACTTACATCTAAAATTTCAAGTGTTTAGACCCAAAATTGGCAGAGGAGTTTGGTAGAATCTGTAAAGGTCAACTCTTTCAACTTTGACCTTTTGGCAGCCAAATTTTTGCCCCAAAACTTATTAAAATGCTTGCTGCATGTCTGAATACCCGTTATGTAAAATTTCAAATGTTTAGACTAAAAATTGGCTGAGTAGTTTGCTAGAGAACGCAAAGGTCAATTCTTTTGAACTTTGACCTCTTGGACAGCTCAAATTTTCGACCCAAACCGATTAAAAAGCTTGCTCTATCTCTGAATACCTTTTTATGCAAAATTTCAACTGTTTAGACCCAAAATTGATGGAGGAGTTTGTTATAGTTTTCAAAGGTCAAATTGTTGAACTTTGACCCCTTAACAGCCAAACTTCTGGGCGAAAACTGATGAATAAGACTTTTCCAAATCTCAATACCCCTTATGTCAAATTTCGAGTCTGTAGACCAAAAATTGACAATAATTTTGTAGGGAAATAGTTTTTCAAAAAAAAATCAAACCAGCATTCAAATATGGCTCGTAAAAAATATAATCAGTTTATAACTTAAAATATTGCAGCATTAAGAATTTTTTAAATTCTGTTTATAACATATAATCAATTCTTATAATACTGCAATATGTTAAGTTTTAAATTTATATTTTTTACTAGAATATCTTGTCCTTATCTTTTCCAGTTTTAACAACTTGTCCTTTACTTTTCCATGTTTAAGCTTAACCATATTACTTTTCTATTTTGCCTCTCTTCTTTTTACAGCCAGACAGTTCTGTACAGCCCTATTTTGATACAGTAGTACAAGACACTGGAATACCAAACATGTTCTCCATGCAATTGTGTGGTACAAGTTCTCCATCAACGTCAGATGATAGTTACCAAACGGGTGGAACACTTGTAAGTAATTTAACTTCCTTTTTCATCTATTTCTTTTATTCCAAATATTTGCTTGTATAATTTGATGTTTTATTTATTTTATATATTATTTATCTCCTGCTTGATTAGGTACAAGGTCAAATATTGTCTTGAGAAGCCAACGCGCTCAGATAAGCATACTTTTACTTGCATAAAAAGATTGAGCCGTCCCATTTTCATTCTCCAGTAGGGGCAACTCAGGCGATTTACAATAAACTGCTTCTCAGAGAAAGTAAAGTCTCGTGTAACAGAGCTGCTGATGTGTATTTAGCAACAGCAAAAGCAGCAACTGTATGACACATATGCAAATGACCTTGCCAGTGTGCAAGTTGATGTCAGATTGGAATAAGAGAAGGAAAAGAAAAGTGGAGAAAAAAACACACCATACTATGTGAGGACTAGCAAGCCGTGTCAGAGACTTTTAAAACCAGATGCAATGTATATTATTTAATTGGAATTCATTATTGAGATTAGTATAATTTATTTATTGCGAACTATTATTCTCATCTAAAAAAGATGAGAATAATAGTCCGCAATAAATAAATTCATTAAGATGCTACGTGTTGTTTAGAAAGTACCATTAATAAATGTCTTTTATTTAAACTAGAAAAAAAAGTGAGTTGAATTTTTTTTTTGTTCCTTTGCAACTATCTATGCATGCAATGTGTTGGGTCAGAGTGTCAACATATAACAACAACATTACACTGAAAGTGGACCTAAAACTGAACAGCAACAAAACCATTATCCTATCTCATGCTGTATCCGATGGGTCAAATCTTTAAGGTTTTTTTAAATCACCATTTTCATCTAAGTGTTTCCCTATTAAAAGTTCATAATAAATCAGACATGGAGTATACTTTTTAATTAAAAAAAAAAAAAAAACACGGGGAGGGGTCTATTTATTTATTTATTTTTTTATTTATTTTTTTTTATAACCCCCCCCCCCCCCGACAAAAAGAGGGTAGATCTGTAAATTCACCCTTGTCCATTTGTTCGTCTGCATTTTTCTCAATAACTACGCCTTGGAATTTTTTGAAATTTTGCACAAACATTAAACATGATATGAGTAAAAAAAGTAACAGAATGGATTTTCCGAGAGAACTCCGGTTACCCCCCCCCCCCCTCCTCACAGGGGTGCCTTTCAGGTTAAAATGACTAAAATTGACACTTTGTGCTTATTAAAAAAAATTGATGTCTTGGATTTTTATAAAACTTTCTGAAAAGTTGTAACTAATTTCTATATAATTTTGTTTGTCTATACTTCACGATAACTCTTGAGTGTGCCCGTGGAACTATTTTACTATATTCATCCAAAATTTTCTGTGTATGTCTATTTAGCAGTTTTGCATGGTGCTGAACTCAAGTTTAAATATGTTAAGGCCTTGGGGGGAGGCAAATGATGGACTTGGTCATTTCTTTTTTTGCATGCTGCATAACTAAAAATTTACATATGTTAAGGCCTAAAACTTCACCGTTTGTTCATTTTCACTTTGATTTGACGTCCCCTGGGGACTTTTGGGGCTAAGGGGGGGGGGCAAATGCTGAACTTTTTTGCCTTGTTCACTGTGCACTCACAGGGGACCATGCATGCTTCACTTATTTTGCATCAATTTTGTTTTCAAATAAAAACCATGATTGTCGGTTTCATTCCAGTTGGAGAGAAAAATTAAATATTAAAAAATTTTTTTTTTTTACCTTTTTGCTAGCACTTTATTTTTTTAATTCAATACTTGTTCTTAAGAGATGAATTGCTTAAAGTACTTAGGTTCAGTCATCACCCCGACTGGAGAAGGGAATGCAGATATTAATAGGCGCATTGCTAGCACCCACCTTGTCTTCTGTCACCTTCTTTCCCATTTGTGGTTCAAACAGGAAATCAAGCTAGCCACAAAGGTCAGTCTACCAAGCACTCGTCTGCACCATTCTCCTCTACGGTTTTGACTTCTGGCCTGAGAGCTGCTAATTTTTGCAGACTGAAGGTTTTTAATCATTTCTGTCCGTCTCACATCCTCATGTGCCTTGGCAAAACCTCTTGCCAAATGCAGTGGTCCAAATGTGGCACCATGTCACCATCCTCCGGCAGGTTCTTTTCACAAGATGCCTTTGCTGGGCTGGTCACATCTTCCACTGTCAACAAGATTTCATTAGAGAAGTCATCAATCCGGTTCCTCGTGAGAACTGGTAGATGTGATGTGGCTGCCAGCTTAAAACATAGCTTAGAACAGTTAGGCAAGATACTGAACCAATTCTGGGTGCGGCAATCTATGGTATTCGCCATTGGAACTGTGATTGGCTGTTGATAGTGTCAGCGTTGGCGATGGATCGCCGAGCTTGGTTAGCTTTCATGCGAGATGTGGTGAATTCATTAGAAAGAGCCAACTTCACCAATCAGGGTGAATGCTGCCTAAAAAAAATTTTTTATTGAAAAAAAAATTTGCTATCACCTAAAATAAAACAAAATTTGCTAAATCCCATTTAAAAAGTTAAATTTTCTATGTAAGACAACTTTACAGTGATTCTGAAATCAATGTCTTTCCATTTTATTCTTTTGTTAATAGTTAAAAAATGAATTATTTTTTTGACTTTTTAAAATTTGAAAATAATTTTGAAAGCCTTTATATTATTTTTGGCTAAACAAATACTCATGTATCAAAAGATTGAAACTCTTGGAAACTGTTTGCATCCATTAATTTTATAAATATAAATTAAAACATTACCTTAACTAAATTAGTTGTAGATTTATACTTATAATTAATACCATATTGTAATAATTAAATTTAAGTTACAATACATTAAAAAAAAAACAAAAAAAAAAAAACAAGACTTCCAGGTATGAATAACTAGTTGAATGTAAAGAAAAGATAATGCGTGAAAATTATTCAAATCTAATAACAATCTTATATGATGAGGCACACAAAAATAAATATAATATCTATTATATGATTCATTGTTATGTATCTTTGGGTGGATCTCTTCGTTTTAACTATCTTAATTCAAACTTTAAGTTTAAAAGTGAAAAAAAATAACTATACTAAGATTTAAACATTAGTAGGGGGTTCCCCAATTGTAAAATACACTTAAATATATTTTAATTGATGCAGATTTCATATTTATTATTACATAACGAATTCTCTATTGAATATTATGCGTGTGTGTATATATATCTATATATATAAAAATGTAACTCTTGGTTCGTTCGTAATTAATTGTCTAAATAACTAAATAAATGATTCGACATTTTGGTATGATATGTATATTGTACTCATGCATGTTTCTATATATCTCTTTTTAATTATAACATTAT